>NW_015971599.1:0-24707 GCF_000835475.1 Cladophialophora bantiana CBS 173.52
GCCGAATGAGGCAATGTAGAATGGTATGTTGGTATGTTGGCATGCTCCAGTCCAACATGTCAACAGGCCAACTCCTTCCTTTCTTGGACGTCACGTGATCCCTTCAGCCTCATTCCCCGAAGCTGTCCCTTCGGTTGAGTTTCCTTCCCTGTGCGTCCTTCGCAGGTTCTTAAGGCTGTGTCCAACACGAGCCCACCGTTGTCCCCAAGTACCCTCCGCTCCCCACCCGAATCGGGTGGGTGGTATAGGAAGAAAAGGATAAGGTAAAGGATGGTTGAAGCACAAGCTAAGGAGAGCTAAAGCACAAGGCTATCAGTTGACAAGGCTATTTGGTTAACGTCGCCTTACCCTTTTTCACGTGACAGAAAAGAGAGGAAGCTATATCTTCTTTCTTAAGCGTTGAGCCGTTGCCAATAGGACTATGTGATAGAGAATGAGGCATTCAGCTACTTCAGCTCTTAGTTACCTACTGCGTAGCGTATGTCCTGATATAAACTGTGCTATATTCGTCAGTACTTTCCCGTACACAGCCGTATCGCTGCCCCGTTCAATAATCCCTACGTCGCATCCTAAGTCGTCTAGTATCGCGACTCTAGCCGCTCCTAAAATAAATATCCAGATCACTAATTAGTCGTCTTAGAGTGTGTCTAAGATTCTGGGAGTAGGCGTATGTATTTTACCACAATTCCTCCCAGAGAGTGAGCGACGAATATCAGGGGTCGGTGGATCTCCTAGTCCGGCATCAACATCAATATCTTCTTCGCTCGTGCTCGTTATGTGTGTATACCTCTGGCTTCTCTCTCTTGTCCATTAAGCTGGCCAACAAGCTTTTGGCGTGATCAAACGACTCTGGGTAGAGTACTCTGGCTCCGGCTCCGGCTCCGGCTTTGCCATTGAACACTACGGGTAATTCATGCAGCCTCAGCATATACGCCCTCTTTCACTAACCAAACCAGCTTCTCCCTCGGACCGTACCTTGTGAGCGCCAAGCTGCTATTTCTTAGGTGCTATTTAGATACCGGCGCAGGCAGTCCCCTTATAAGCAGGTCTCCCGGGTACGGGCACTTTGGGTGGCGCGGGGCACTCACCCCTCTGGATTCGGCTGCCGACTCGCCAAACGGCCGCCAATGCCCCTCAATGTCTAGGCGCCCTGCCAAAACATTCTCCAACCAACCACATGGCTTTCTCTTTGCAACACCAAGAGTCGACCAAGCATGTCCAGCTGGTGAGATGGACTGGCCTCGCCTCATGAATGGACCATGGCGGCTAACTGCTCACTGACCGTCCTCTGCCTTCGTCGCTGATCATGTCCTCTATATAAATACATCGTCGGTCTCGCAACAGGCCGCGGTCAAGTGAGACTCCTAACATCTAATGTCCTGACTGACATCCACCATTTAATCGACCTCGCTGGTCACTGTGCAAAAGTTGGGCTTCATCTTGTTCACTATCTAGTTCCGAGTTCTTTACTCCGTCTGAGTTTCCCTGCACTGCTTCCAGCAGCCATAATCATCATGTCTTATCCTCTTCCTAGCCCAGGGCAGCCGCAAGGAGGCTATTATCCTCGTACGAGTCCCTCACCCATGATCCGGTCTGAGCAGTCGCTAACTGGCATCCAGCACCTCCTTCTAATGGCCAACGTACGGCATTCAACAAGGCCTCGTCCTTTAGTCTGTGACAAGGCTGATCTCATTTAGCATCATTTCCTCCTCCTCCTCAACAGTCCCCACCTCCCAGCTTCTTCCCACCACCTCCATCAGGGCCATCTCCTCCGCAGAATGCCTCATATCCTCCTCCTCCCATATCCCAAGCAGTTGGGCAGACCCCTTCCCCTCCTCCCATCCAGCAACCCACCGCCCAACGGCCATTCAACTATTCTACCGTCCCTGCCTCGGCACCTGCCCACAAAACCACCTTCGACCACAGCGCCATTCACAACCGACAACCCTCGTACAATGGCCCTACAACCTCCTTTGACGAAGCCGACGAAAAAGTTGCATCTCCGCGCCTGCAAAAACTTACCCAGGAGATGGCAAACGTGATGAAAGTGCCTCAAGGGCCCTCATTAGTGGGGGTCCCTCAAGGCGGCCAATTCGTCGGTGTCCAAGCTACGACGCAGGACGATGTAGGGACATTCAACGGCGGCTCGTATCGCATCTCTCACCGCGACACGAATTCCATATTGACGATACAGTTGGCGATGGGGTGTCCCATTACAGCCAAACCAGGGGTGATGATCGCGATGAGTCCCTCGGTCATGTTGAAAGGGAATGTAAAATTCAGCATGAAGAAATTACTGATTGGTGGAGAGATGGCACATTCGACATTCACGGGCCCAGGCGAGATTTTGCTCGCGCCCAGCACATTGGGGGATATCTCCATTCTGCGTCTGGCGGGGAACGAGACGTGGAGTGTCGGGCGCGATGCGTTTCTGGCGTGCACGCAGGGAGTGGTAAAAGAATATAAGAGTCAGTCAATCAGCAAGGCCATGTTCTCTGGCGAGGGTTTATTTGTCTACAAGATCTCCGGTATTGGCATATTGTGGATGTCCACCTTTGGAGCGGTGCTGAGGAAAGATGTGAGTGTCCCCATTACAGCCGAGAATCCCACGCCACCCTCGCTCAACTCCCTCTGACCCCGTGAAATCTCGTGGTCAAATATTCAATTTCTGACTGGGTGACACATGTGTATATAGCTCGTCGACGGCGAAAAGTACATCATCGATAACGGCCACCTCGTCGCCTGGAACTGCAAGTACGTCCTCGAACGCATCGCCTCCGGGGGCATCATCTCCGGAATCAGCTCGGGCGAAGGCTTGGTATGTAAGTTCACGGGTCCTGGAACAGTCTTCATGCAGACACGAAATGCAGCTGCCTTTTCTGCGTTTATCAGTGGGAACGCCCATCGGGAGGTGTGAAAAGGGAATACCAATGACATTTCTAATACTGGTAGCGATACTACGTTTGCTTTCGTGAGCGTTACGCCTGTAAATCTCTGTGTGCTCCATATCATCGAGTTCAATTTCCATTTTAGGGCCTGCCCGTGGCTATTTTCACACGGAGTTGTATCATTTTCACCAACGCCATGCCCTTTCCCACCGACGAGGGTACATCGGACCGAAGGGGCCCCTAACCCGGCCTCGACATTTCACGCTTATCCGTTGAGCCTCTTTCTCTTGCCCACTTGGGCAGTGAAGCCGCTCTTGATTGCCGTTACGGACCGTCTGCTGCCGCAAGACTTGCAGGTAACGAAGTACAGCCGATTCTCACCCTTGCTCAACTCGGTGTTGGGGGATCGGCAAGTCTTGCAAGTCACGTATTCGACAATGTATCGTCTCAGGACGTTCTCGATCTGTTTCTGCTGAAATCTGCCCTTGATGACCAGTCTCTTGGACCCGTCGACCGAACCGCTTGTGCCGAGTTCGGCGAACAGAAACTGGGTGACGTGCTCGTCATTTCGGTTCATCCTCTTGCAGATCTCGGCGATGTTGGCAAAGATCGTCTTCTTGTTGCCTTCCCTTAGGCATTGAGGGGGGGGAATCTTGTATGATTTGCTTCCCGAGGACAGAATATCGGGATTGTGTTCGTTGACAAGATGGAAGAATCGTTTGAGTAGAAGCTCGTAGGAGATCGGATTAGTGGCATCATGAGCCCAAATTCCTGTTCCCTGAGTCATATCCCCTGTTTGTTCTTGTGGTGCACCCTCCTCTTTCTCCTCAGTGGTCGCATCCGCAAGACCGGCACGGGCGAGTTTCTCAGCGAAGTCCTCTCCCTCAGCCTTGGGCTTGGTCGTCTTCTTTTTCTTCTTCTTCAAAGCGGAGGCGTCGAAGTCGCCGTCGGCACCAACAGCAGGAGCAGCAGCTTCGCCATCCTCCTTGTCTTCCGTTTTTGATTTGGTTGGTTTCTTCTTTTTCTTGTTTAGGCCTGCGAACATATCCGTCATTTCATCAATGACTTGGTCATCGGGCGCTGCGGATTCATGAGGTGTCAGTATTGGTTTGCTCCTTGATGATCCCGGAGCGTCCATACGTGATGAATGTTTCTCTGCTGTGACCTTGTCCTCTGAGCCGGACAGAGGCGCCTCTGAGATCTCGCCGTTCTCATCCATGATGGTGCTATCGCCGCTGAATGCGACGGATTTGCGAGGCTTTCGATGAGGAATCGGTTGAGGTTGTTCCTGTAGAAGAGCAGATGATGTGTCAGTCATGTCTGAATTCTTCTTGCTGGTGGGGCAAGGTGCATGAGGTTTCAGATTGGTTTCCCCGACTGGAGAGGCATCTGCGTGCGAGGTGGGGATTTGTGTGGCGTTACGCACAACTTCGGCCATGATTCGTGGTGGTTGAATGTGTTGTAGATGAGAAGAGATGTGAATGCCCTGAGTCTCCTTTGTCTGCTCTCTGAAAGTGTGCGAGAATGTTCAGGAAGATGTGTGGAATTAAGAAGTGCAAGTCCAGGATTTTTTCCCTTCAAATAATACGAAGGGCGATAATGAGTCAAACTGCTCTAAGGTTCTGAGTGACGCATGGCACGTGCTACTTTAATCTCTTGCGGTCTGACAAATCCGCCACGCACATTTGACCAAGATTTGACATACGCGCCCCGCGTGCTCATTTGGTCAGACAACACCCCCAGTGACCTGTACTGGCCTTGTCGACTTTCATTCGTCCATCTAGGTATCACACTTGAACACTCCCGACGCAGGCACTCCAGTTCATTGATTCATCCCGCCCGGTGTTAGACTGCTGCTATGGATCTGTCCTAAGCTCCTCTCCCCAGAAGCCTGTCCTTGGCTGAAGGCGATAAAATCTTTCACTGCCAAGATGTCCGAAACCGATGGCACAGCTGCTTCCTTCATAGAACCTCCCTCGAGCGACGACAACAATGACGTCGACTCCCTACCTTCCGAACCGGACTCCGACGAAGTCACTGTGAGCGAAGATGAAGAATATTCAGAGTCAGATGCAGAGAGAGAGTGGAAGGAGAGCTTGCAACAGCTGGAGTTAGTGCTGTCTATGGTGATTGTCCCCTACGTCGGGAAATATTTTGGGAGGAAATTCGCCTACTGGGGTATGTGACATGTATGCGGGTCGACTGCATTCCCGTGTTGCGCAAGTTTTCTTCTGTCAAGGGGGGCTAATTGAGAAACCACAGGTTGGAAGCAGTTCATGGAATGGAAATATCCCGTCGAGATCGTGGTGACCAGCAAGGCTGCGTTCAAGGGGATTGGTGCTGTAGAGGCTGCGGCTTCTCTGTGAAGGGAAAAAACGACAATATGTCCCTGGGGGAACACCCAAAATGAAGCAGCTGCCAAACGCCGATTTGATGAAGCGGACATTGGACTGGAACTCCGCAGTGGAGTTACAATATTGGATGGTCCAAGTTGCAGCTGCTGCGATGGAGCATGACAGAAATGCCACGAGTTGCTTGGCGTGGTACAACGTCGCTCTATGATCGGAAAAGCGATATTAGCCAAGTTCGAGCTGACACGCACAACAACTTTATTTGGAGAGGGGGACGTCGCCGTCGCCAACAGAGACAAAGAGTTGTACGTATACTCGGGAGCTTCGCGGAAGGGAAGAGAATTGTTCAAGCGGTTCGCGGACCTGGCTCCATGGCAAACAATGCGGATCCTTGATACCTGTTATATTCTCGAAGAGTGTCGCGGTTCCTCCAGCGAAACATCCTCTGACTTCGTATTAGCAGCGGTCGCCTCTCAAAATGATAATAATTGGTCCCTCTTCACACGGCCCTCTTCCCAGAACAGTTCTTTTTGAAGATTCCTCGTTCGCCTCAGCCTCCTGCTTTACACGGCCCTCTTCTGCTCCATCTTGTTCTCAATACGAGGAGTCTGTACAAGAGGGCTCCTAGTGCGAGGACCCATCCATTGCCTTCACCACTCCATGACTCCCTGTGTTTGTTCAGGTCTTCTCAAGAGCACTGCTCGGTGTGGACGCATCTTCTCTTCATCTACAGCCTGGGAGGCTGGGTCATTTGAAGACTCGGTGGGCTGTAATTGTAGTCGATAGGTCCGCATTAGAACAGCTATTGTCCCATTGGGATCGACCCCTACTAGTAACCCTCGAATGGCGAAGCAAAGGTACCTCCCATTCGTCGCAGTCCACATTCCAAGCCACTTTGCAAAAAGTGATTCGATAACAATCGTGACGGGGCGGGGAAAGCCAGGTAACCAAATCTGATCTACGGGAAGGATCTCATCTCCATCTGGGCTGAAAAGATGCGTTTCCTCGTTTGGCGGATCGTTTTCTGGTGTGAAAGCTTCGGAGAGTGCGGCGACGCATTGATTGGCGGCTTCTTGCTCGGTTTCGGGGGCGTTAGTCAAAGTCGCCCTGGCGATGTTGGGGAGAGCAACTAGGACGCGATAGCCGTGATTCTCGCAAGGAAGTCGAAATATCCATCGCCACTCTTTTAGGATGATCTGCACGGCGTCTATTTCCCACTATAAGCATAGATTAGTCCGGGTTACCCTTGAAGGGATCGACCTGAGACCAGTGTAATTACGAAATTGAAGTCCAAAGGCAACCTGAAGGGGGCACTCACGAAAGGCATGAAGTCTGGATGGCAGTGTCTCTTCTCAAAGTACTGGTCCCCTCGAAAAAATGTACCGTCGACCTCGTGAAAGGCCAAATGGAGGGCGACTTCGCGGTTTCCCTGAAATCGTCTGTGAATGATTTGTCGCAAAATTCGCGAAAGGACAAGTGCTGCCACCTGATGCGCCGTTATGGCTTTCTCTGCGACATAAGCGTCCTTCAGCTGTATCGCGAGGTTGTCATCGCAAAACCAATTCGCAGCAGCAGTCATGTTGAGTGAGGGCATGAAGTGCACAATCAACATTAACGGAATGTCGTCGCTCTTCCTTCTAGACAGTCTTAGCTAAAGACTATTCCGATATTCTCGATATACGGTCGTCATTTCGTTGTAGTCGCCGGAAATACCACCTATGAGCCGGATGTGCTGGAGAGGGGTGATGAACATCAACCCATCGATCAGGTTTCGAAATCGACGACATACTTGTCTGAGGTATGCAGCGGCATGGAGAGTGTACGGGCAACCGGCCTGGTACAGATAGATATCGCCGGTGATGAGGTTGGACAGAATCAGATCCATAATCTCATCTGGCAGCCTGGAAAAGACGTCGGTCTCACCACAGAAGCTTGCGTCTCTCCGCCCAACTAATATTTCATCTATATCCTCCCTAATCAAGATACCGAATACCCTTTCCGGCGAAAGTGCCATGTTGAAGAGCCTGTAACAAATGCTTGGATAATGTAGCCTGCGCTGCACAAAGGTTGAAGGTGAAGTATATTCATTTCCCGTATTCGGTAGCTCCTCAACATCTCGGTAATGCCGCAGGGACAGCGAGTTGGGCGAGGTCAACGTCGATTTCGGGCAACTGCGACCTTGCTTTGAGGTGGGAAGGAATGTTAGCCGATCACAAGACTATCACCGATTAGGCTAAACGACCATGTTCCCCATGTGATTACCGAGTACAGTAGCCGCTCGCCACTTGGCGAATCCCTGCTTAACCCTCTCCTTACCCTCGGCTCACCTTCTGCTTCCTGAGCGATCCCTGAGCAATATCTGAGTCCTATTAACACTAACTTTCGTCAACTTTCGTCAAGTTTGAGATAGATCCCAATCCAGTCCCCCTTCTAAGGGACATAGAACGTTTGAAGCGGAAAACTGTTTTGGCTTTCATTCTTGAACTCGAAAGGAAAGATGTGGAAAGAGGAAGGGCGCGTCCTGCCATATTTTCGTTGGCTTATAAAGAGCTAGATAGGCTAATACTGTTGGAGAAAGATGCCTTTCTGTGGTTTACCTTCTTGCTTCTCAATCGCTCAACGGGTTCGGGGCGGAAATGGGAGCACACCTCTCTTCCTCAAACCAATCACTATTCTCTAGTCACCCACTAGTGCTAACCGGCGGACCAACAACGATACTGATGTTCTAGAACAAAGAGTTTAGCGGAACAAGCGGGTACACCATGCTTAAATTGGAGGATTTCTCACCTGCTGGCGGCACTGTCTGAGTTCCTCGTCATCTGCCTCCTCTCACTGGTCTTGTAGGCTCCTGTCAGAAAGATTCTGAATCGTTCACCTCCATGTGATTCCAGGTGATATTCATGGGGCATTCTTCGCTCTCCGCAGTTGTCAAGTATCGAGAGCGTATCTGGAGGATTGGGAGGTCGATACCTGGGAAATGAAGAAACCCGTACTGGCTGCTGGGGCTCTCCAATGCTTCAACATCCACAATTCTGCTTTCTTGTTGGGACTCTCCACTTGTGTAGCCGCTGAATGAGCTGTCAGTATTTAATGGTTCAGTCGGCCGCAGTCGGGAATATGACAGACACTCGTTGCGGGAAAGGTTCGAATGAATGTTGAGTAAGATATAGTTGATAATCCGGCTTGAGCACCCGTAAAACTTTACGTATCGATCAAAGACTAGAGTGCCTGAATAAGTACCAAGGATGCCTCGCACCATAAGAAGACCGAGGAGTGAGTCTCGTTCGTGATCAATTCTCCATTCGATTATACCATCGAGGAATGAGCCCGGCAACGGAGGGTGGCTTGAGAGACCTCCGGTTTGAAGTCCGACCTAGAAACCAATGTCTCTACGAAATCGTAGTTGTGGCGCTCGATGACTCTGAAGAGAGGATAGCCCAAGTTTACGCCACCGCCTATGCAGGAGAGAAGGACCTTCCGCGACCTTTCACTGATCTTGCTCGACTCTCTTAGCAAGAGGCGTTAGTCCATTTTCGTCAGGCCTGTTTAAGAAGGACATATTGTGGGCGGCAGCGGCTTAGCAGCGGATGGAGACCATGATGAGCACCAATATGGGGAGGGGTGCCGAAGAACTGCTCCGTACCCGATAGAATTCGCGCTTAGTCTTCAGGTTCAGTCCGAAGAGACTCTGACATATCCCATGCTATTTCATGGTCGAAAGTTCTTTTGGCATGATATGTCCAATTTCCTGCAGCACATGGGAGCAAAGGCAGTGATCGCCATTTGGTTCTCTGGTCTGCTTCTTTGGACAATGAGCTCCTCCTTTCTGTCATCAAGTGCCAGATATGACATACATGCGATAACGAATTCATTGTGTCGCGTTGGGAACAGTCGCGAACAACTTCTCGTGAAGTATTCTGGCAAGGACGAACGGGCGAGCCAAAGAAGTTTGGTCTCCTTATCAATGACGACCAGTCCTAGGCACGACTCGACAAGGTATGTTTGCTGAAAGATTCTGTCAAAGTTGAAATTCCTCTCTCCGAACTTGACAGCAAGATCATGCTGCAATTCACAGATGGTGGTCGGTGTCGGCGCACTGGACACCCACATGGGGATTTTAACCGCGACACCGTGAACATCTTCCAGCTGTTGAACACGTCCATCAATCGTCGGGCTCTATGTTTGCGGTAAGCCCCATAGTCCTGCCGGCCATTGGTGGATCACTCCAAACATTGTTCTCTGCATCTACAGTTCGAAATGAGATCCAGGTGTAGTTGTGGCAAAAGAAACCTATTCTCATTATTAGTCGGAATTATCATTATTGTCACAACAGATGTGCAACCTACATGCCGTTCTTCTCATGATCTGTTCTTTCAACTTGATATCGATGAGCTCGCTTATTGCACAGTTATTTAACCTGTACCCGACTGGGCTTCTGAAATCATCGCCGCTTGCGCTAATGAAAATATGACGACTCCAACAAGTTGAGGAATGGGTGATAGTGGACAGAGCCTCTCGACTCGTAGCGAGACATCTCGTTCTATGGTCTCTGAGCTCGTCCAGAGGCGCTAGGAAAGAGGCTAAACAGGGCGTCGGGGTCGCACTCATCAAGAGCATCGATAATTACAAACATCGCCCTTCGATTTTGACACAATGCTCGTATTGCTGCGTTTATACTATCAACGTTTGGCGTTCTTCGATGTCGTCAACCCTGAAACAACTCCTCGCATTGTGGAAGCCATTGAGGAAGCTGTTCCACCCCTAATAGTAGCTGCTTTAGGACGCAAGCGATTGTCTCGAGAAAGGTACTGTTTGTCGCGCCTTTTGCGTTCGAAGAAAATATAGGCAAGACCGAAATCTTTCTCCACGTTCTTGCTGAGTTCTTCGATGATCAGAGAGCTTAGTAGGAAAATCCCATCAGCAACAACTCATAGAAGCACTAACCATAAATCTTAAAGGTATTCAAAGAGAGGAATAGCAACACAGTGGACATCAGTCCAACTCTGGTCAGCCGAACACGGTCGCTGATGGCATAATAGAGATCTAGACAGACGTGGTAATCTTCTCCGCCGTTGTTGTAGCTAAAGCAAAATACCACCCTCAACATCGGTCAAGGGCTGAAACTCCCTAAATGGCTTACCAAGAACCTTGCCGCGACCATCAAATCTAACTCCCTCGCTCCGAAGCAGTTCAATTTTTTTGGTCGCATATTTCCCGTCTTTACCCCAGTCACCATGAAACCCGCCAATACTCCCATCTGCTGCTAGAACGCGGTGACATGGCACGTCAGGAGCAAAAGGGTTGTTGCGCATCCCGTTTCCCACCGCTCGAGCAGAAGACTTGAGATAGTCGGAGATTGCAGCGTAAGTCGTGTAGCGTCCACGTGGAACAGAAAGAAGTGTGGTATAGAGCTTCTTTCGATATGGAGTCAGTGAAGGATGGGAATGGATACGATCTAGAGTTCGTTTTAGCTCTTCCTCGCCTGCTTGGGTCGCTTTTGCCGATGTTGTCTTGCCCTCCGCAGCAATGTTCGCAGTGTTGGTCAATTCTGTAGAAGTCTCGGACGGCTTGAATTTGAGCGTTGATTGTTGTTTCCCTGTCTTCCTGCTTTTCACCGTCGTTGACTGAGCAGCAGGGCGGTCAACCTCTTCTACGGCCCGTTTTCGACCAGCAATAGTTGACGCTGGTTGATGTCTGTGCGCCACTGTTTTGCTGGGGGTCATTTTTGCGTACTTTCTTTCGTTCTTGCTTCTGCATCGTAGGCTCGCTTCGTCTAGGCAACAAAGATCGACTTCTCCAGCTCGAATCTTCTGTCCCAGTGCGATGGCATCCCGCAACTGTTGCTCATTCATGTTCCTAACGGCGGGTTTATGTATTATCGCGTCCCATGGTTGCTGACTGTTGCCTATTACGCTGTCGAGAATGATGCGGGCAAAGCAGTGGTCCAAAGTAACAGGCCATACAGGTTGAGCAGGATCCCCAGATTTAGCCATTTGGGGCAGGATTTCAGAATATAATGTCGTCCATTCTGTCCGCAGAGCTTCAATATCAGACATTACTATTCTTTGGGGACACATAGTGAGGCGCGGAACTGCGCACCGCTACCCACCCAAACGAGATAGAAGTTGATTCCCAGTGATCGAACGATATCGCTAGGACCTACGGGAACACAAAACCTGTGATTATTCAATATAGGTTGGATGTCTCCCAAAGTCGAGGTCCTCATTGTGTATGGGGTGCGCGGAAGTACAGGGTACCCAAGTAAAGTCTTGGATTTATCCGAACCCGCCACACTTACTGACGTCACGCGTTCTTCGCGTTCACGCGCGACGCGAGCTAAGTAACGAAAGCCATTCTTTGCCAATGGCATCTTCTCGCGGAAAAACTCAACAAGATATTGACACTGCAACATGCTAGACTCCTAGAACACAACCATAGCGGCGTTGTATAGACCGAGATGGCTTCAGAAACAAGCTCCCCCTCCGCCGCCGGCTCACCCACGAGCGCAACATCAAACATACTGACTCCAACGCGAAAAGTTCGGGCTTTGCTTGCCCAATTCGATGACTCGGATTCTTATACCGCTACTCCTACTCGGCCTCAGCAAGTCGACAAGAATCCTGTTGCTCAATCTGCCTCCAGGGCGGAGAAGGACAAGCTGGAAAATCCCTCCGATGATTCAGATGATGATGACATCTTAGCACCACGACGACCCCAATCTGCGAAGGACATCAACTCTGATCCAGCTGCTCCTCCGCAGCACAGTTATGAGCATCGTAACCCTCAACCTAGCTCCCATGTGGAGTTGAACAAGGAAGACGGAGATTTTGTCGATTCAGAGGAGGATAACATCTTCGCAGGACGGCGCACTTCCAACACGAACCCAAAAGGTACGCCTTCACGACGATCACCTTCTCCGCTATTTTTTCCGTCCCCAAAAGAGCAAAAGTCGAAATTTCTTGCCCTCGTCGAGAAGCACAGAAAGCAACGACTTGAAAAGGAAGCAGAAGAAGCCGCCAAGCAAGCGGCCCGTGTTGAAAGCCTAAAATCGCAAGGAGAAGGACAACATAGGATCCGCGGTTCAAGCCCTGCAGATGATACGAACGAGGAGAGTGATTTCTCTGAGGGGGCTGCAGGAAAGAAGCTGTCAAAGCACGCACGTCCCACACGAAAGGCAAGCAAGAAGGCTATTGAAGAAATGAATCGGGAGACCCAAAGGATCTGTCGAAACATGCAACTTGCACATCAAGCCCGGACAAAGAAGAAAATAACCAAGGACAGTTTGTTGGCTCGATTCAATTTTCCGGTCGCAAGTTCGACTCTTGAGCGAGAAGCCGACCTCTGTCCTACCAGCAGCTCTAGAGCAGCATCAGATAACGAAGCTGGCAATGCTCGCGAGACGCCTCCTACCAGCCCAATCTCGGAGGAAATCGTCAACGACCAAAAGGAGGTCGCCGTTGAAAGGCCAAACAAGGGTAAAGGAAGGGCGCTTTCTGTGGGACCCATGGGGCAAGAAGTTCAGACCCATTCGGTGACAGCACTCCGGGTCAACGCATCAGAGGAGCAGTCTCTGAAACCTTTTATCAAGCCGTTAGACAAATCAATCCTTTCCAAGATCTCACTAGCTGCGATGACTGGGTCAGATGACGACGGCTCTGATTCAGATCTCGAAGTGGTCACCTCACGCGGCGACATGCGCAAATATGCGGCGTTCGAACATTTGCCTTCACGAAAAGCTAAAGAAGCTCCGTCACACCTGGCATTGCGTTCGCTTGCAAATCTAATTGGTGAAGATCTCAAGCACTCTATGAACGCAGCCGAAATGGAAGCATCATTACGACGGGCTGCTCGTTCGCAGGCCCGGCAAGAAAGACAACAAAGAATCGAAGAATTAAAGGCGAAAGGAGTCGTTGTGCAGACAGCCGAGGAGCGGGAGCGCGAACAACAGGAGGTGGAAGATCTTTTGGAGCGAGCGCGACAGGAAGCTGTGGAGATCCAGAAACGTGAAAAGGCCCTTGCAAAAAAGGACGGTAGTTACACCAAGGATGAGCTGGATGACGAAGACGAAAGTGACGACGAAGATTTCGCTGAAGATGAGGACGGTGATCTAGATGGGGATTCTGAAGAGGAAGATGACAGTGATGCCGAGCGCGATGATGGCGATGAAGAGGAGGAAGGGATAGAAGATGTAGAAGGAAATGACGATATGCAGGGCAATCTACTTGACGATCTAGCTGAAGAACAGGATTCCGCCGAATCTTCTTCTTCAGAGGCCGACCCCGATGATGAGAACGAGCATTCTGGTGCTGCGGTCAAAGAAGGCGGTTTGCAGACTGACTCCATGCCACGAAAAAGCCGAAGAAATCGAGTAGTCAGCGACGACGAAGATGAAGACATATCATCTGCAACTCTACAATCTCCACAGCTTCCTCGACCTGCAAAGACCCCCCAATCCATGTCTCGTTCAGCGAGAAAGCAGATTCCTGGTCTGCAGATGTCAGACGACCTTCCGATCGGCCTAACCCAGGCCTTTGCCGCTACAATGGCAGATTCGCAAAGTCAGAGTACGGTGAACGTGCAAGAACAAGACAGCCTCACCATGACGGCAGACCTTCCGTCGCCGAACATTGCAGTGGTACCAAAACTTTACCGTCTTGAATCGGTCGACATGATCACCGACAGTCAGCCAGCTTCTCAGACGCAACCATTGGATGTCAACCTGTCGTTTTCTGGATCTGAGCCAGTTTCACAAACCCCGGCGAATCATTCGCGTCTTAATAGCGTGGACTTTACTCCTTCACAGGTGCATTTCGAACCAACACAGGACGCGGGATACGAACTGAGTCCTTTCCTGGGGAATCGCTTTGCCACTGACACTCCTCAACAACCAGCACCGCACTCAACTGTGGATACCGTTATGCTCCCGAATGATGTGCAAGATAGCCCCATCATGCAAAGAAAGGCTAGGCTTGTGCGCGGGCGTATATCCCTCGATCGGTCGGATGAGAAGTCGACCGAAGCGAAGGATCCGTCGGCGTTTGACGTCATGCAAAGAGCAGCCAAACAAAATTCTCGTGAAGCATTTGACAAAACAAAGTCACGAGCACGAGAGGTCGTCGATGAAGCGGCAGAAGAATCTGAAGATGAGTATGCTGGCCTCGGTGGAGCAAGCGATGATGAGGTGAACGAGGAAGAAAATGAAGACGACCGCAGAATGATTGATGAAGACACGGAGGTCGGAGTGGGCGATGCAGCCAGACTGGCCAAGCTCTTTGCAGATCGTGAACGTCAGCAAGACGAAGCGGCCGTCTCCAAGCTGCTGAAAGACATCACGACGGGTGCATTACGGCGAAAGCGTGCTAATGACGACCTTGATCTCTCGGACGAAGAAGATGCCGTAATCAGAAGAAGGGAAGCCAAAAGAAGAGAGTTTGCCAAAATGCGCCGAGAACTACTAAAAGATGAAGCTGTCGGCAAGATTGCGGAAGACAAGAAGAAGGAAGCATTTCTGCGAAGCATTGAGGACCGGCCAGACAGCGATGACGATGGAGATGACCTCGATCTCTCGGAGACTCTAGTCGAGGGCGATTCTCAGGTAAAGGATAGTCAGAATGCACAGCAGGACGAAGGTATTGATGCTCAGGAAAGAATGAATCAACCCCCGATAACAGGCAGTGCCCGAGCCCTCACAATCACAGCAGGATCAAAGCTGAATCAAGCTGGGCGATCAAGTCGTCCCACTCATGTTCTTCACAACAGAAGGCCAGGCACTCTAGCCGAGATTCGAGAATCTGTATCGTTCCTCGTCGAAGAGCCAGATTCACAGGCGGGGACTATCGATCTTGGTCTCTCCGATTCGGAAGATGAGCCCGAGGCATACGTAGATCTCGACCGACATCTGTATTCGGCTGCAGCGGATGAAAATGCCGAGGAAGGGGACGATCTGGGTGATTTTATTGTCGACGATGATGGGCACGCCAAAGCCGAGGGAACGTTCAAGAAGCCCGCTTTACCTTCCGGCGACAGTCGAGCCCCATTCTCGGAACGACGGACCAAAGAGAGGACAAACGTTGTCAACCGGCTGAGCATGCTCCGTCAAGCATCATCCTCTTCTGGGTCTTCGGGCAGCACCAAGATGGCGTTCTTCAGCGCAAGCAGCTCAATCAGCGGTGCTTTCAACAAGGTGCCCAGTCTGCTTCGCCGCGCAACGACGAACTCAAGCCTGGGGAGCATGACTGGCCGGGACGAAAATGTATCTGCGACTGGAGTGGTAACGAACAAGACTGAGCGAGGCAAAGCCAGCGAAGAAAAGGAATTTGTAAGGAAAGGCTCTGGTAGTCGAAGAAACGCGGTCAACTACCGACCGACGATCCGCGAGGAGAAGATGAGCCAGCGAGCGGGGATTGCAAAGAAGAAGGCGGCAAAGATCAAAAAGAGTGGGTTCTTGGGAGGTCTTTTTGGAAGAGATAGTTGGGCCTAAATGAATGCCTCGACGAAAAGACTTGGGCGACAATGAAGGCTTTGATCGTGTCAATGCCGACAGTGCTTCAATGGAATGACTAATCGTTTCCCCGAGCGTCGCGCTTCGGGCTCAGCCTCGAAAGCTGTCATTACTTTAGAGCATCCATCCTTGTGTATACTCTGTGACGTTCGGCTCTACTCCTCAGTCAGACGACCCTAACATATCAGGGCGACCGCTGATTCTACCCTTCCACGGCTGATGTGACATCAAGCCTTGAACGGTCCAGTGAAGTGATGTGTTTGCCTTTATACCGACTCCGATGGACGCGGTGGGCAGGCTTCGTAAAAACCGTGAAAGCCTGGACAGAATCCATCAGCTGTGTTTGCCTGTGCCCTCATTCTCTCAAGGCATCGATCGAGACGGTAGCCGGCTGTCCGACCTTCCATCTCTGTCTCGGTCTGTCTGTGCGGCCCACTCCAGATTCCAGCGAGACGCAGGCTCAGATCTCCCTTCCCTTGACCTAACCGCCCGGGAGCGAGGCCCGGTGCTATACCTTGTATTGCACGCAGGCCCTGAAAAGGAGATGTCCGGACTCGCTGAGCTGCACTGCTTCGTGGGAGGTAACGAGGTGGGAGGAAAGGATTGAAGCAAGGTCCTTCCTTGAATTCAAGTACTGAATTTCCTTGGACGAGTGAGTATGTACGTGCTCCAGCCCCCAACGCTTGCTTGCTTGCCGACCCCGCGTTTCGCTCTTTGCGACCTCGCCGGTTAGCTACTCCTAGCAGTTACCCCGTACTCCGCTATTAAGAGTAGTGCTTTATATTGGATGGCACGACGTACCTGGGCAGCAGCCCAGCACACGCGCCCACAAAGCCTCGGTAATGACCTCGGTCTACCCACCCCCATCCACAGTAGCGAGGCTAACTTAGATAGATAGGGTGGCTAGGGTATGTAAAGCAGAGTGCCGAGCGGACCATAGTACTATTCGAAAGACTCACTCCAATTCAAACTCAGTTCACTGCTACTCGGGACTTGTTTGGTATATCCATACATATACTTACATTCATTGGGGCGTGCACATCTTCATTCGAGATAGCCACGACGTGCAAGAATTGTGGGAAAACATATCATCCGGGATTGTCGTTTAAGATTTTCGATACCGGACTGAATTGACTGAATTGACTGATCCGAGACTGGTTATCGCTGCCGGTACCGGTGCCGCTGGCCCCTCCTGTCACACAGCAACAAAGATGCCTCCCAAGATATATTATGCTCCAAGATACTATTCATATCCCAATGTGGATCTTCTATCGCTTCTTTTCGGTGAGTGTGGGATCCCTTTTTGGTTGTGGATGGCGGCTTTGGTTGTTTGTATATCAACCCGGCAAATGCTGATGCGCTGGAAAATCTAACAAAAAGATCCGAATGAATATGCCCTGTCGCAAGAGGATACAAAGGTACACATAGATGCGGCCAACACTGCAAACTATCTCGACAAGTCGCACGCCAGAGTCTTGACCGAGAACTTTGCCCACAGCCTGCGCCACATATACGGTATTGGGTCGTCGGGCCATTCGAAGGACGTCGTGGTGGGCTTCTCCTCTCTGCAGATTTTGCTGCCGGTCGCTTTCTACGGCACCATCGCCGCCGGGGGCATCTTTTCATGTGCAAGCCATGCCTTTACCGCCTCTGAACTTGCCAGACAGATCAAACAAGGCGACGGGAAGCTGCTCATATGCAGTCCCGACCTTGTGAGGGTCGCGATCGATGCCGCGAAAGCTTGCGGCTTGGGTCTCGACCGCGTGCTTGTCCTTGACTCGACCTACCGTGCTTGGAGTCTGAAATCGGTCGACGGCAAGATCGACTGCTGGACGGATAGACGCCTTACCTGGAAAAGAATCACCGATCCACAGGAGCTGGAAGACAGCATCATCAACTTACTGTACTCGTCCGGCACGACTGGCGTCCCGAAAGGTGAGTCAAGCTGGATGGTTCCCAATCAGAGCTAATTCTCGCAAAGCTGTGATGCTCTCGCACAAGATGATGGTGTCTCAGATGGTCATCTCTTCACAGGTGACTCGAGAATGGGCGTTGCCACGAATCCAGTCCGGCGAGCTGACCCCGTCACCGCTCCGGACAATAGCTCATCTGCCGGCTGCCCATATTGCTGGAGTTGCTGGCTATTTCGTCTCCCCACTGTATGCTGGCGGGGAGTGCTATTGGATGCGTAAATACGAGTGGAAGAAATTCATCGACTATAACAAACAGCACAGAATCACAGCGTTTTTCACTGTGCCCGCCATCTGGGCTCGGATCGCCAAATCGCCCGATGTCACCGATCACTTTGATTCTTTGGAGGGCGGCCTTGGTGGTGCGGCACCAATGGATGCGGATCTCTGCAATTCGGCTGGGAAACGAACAGGAATTCAAATGGGAGGAACATACGGCATGAGTGAGACTACTGGCTCTGTCTGCACACTTCCTCGAGGAACGCCCGATGACACCGGCAGCGTCGGAATAATGCATCCGAACACGACCTTCAGACTTGTTGATGACGATGGCAACGATGTCTCTGAGGGTCAACCCGGCGAGCTCTGGGTAAAAGGTCCAATGGTGACAAAGGGCTATTACAGAAACCCCGAAGCTACAAAAGCGGCCTTTGTCGACGGTTGGTACTGCACAGGAGACATTCTCCAGCAACGAAGCAATGGACTGTGGTACGTAACCGATCGGAAGAAAGAGTTGATAAAGTACAAGGGCATTCAAGTGGCGCCTGCTGAGATCGAGGGTCTCTTGATCTCTCACCCTTTGATCGAAGATGCAGCAGTGATTGGTGTGCCTGGGGAAGGGACCGAAGTGCCTCGAGCGTATGTTGTGGCCGACAAGAACAAGATCTCAGAGGAAGAGATCAAGGAGTTTGTCAAGAGTAAGACGGCGCCATACAAGCAGCTGAGAGGCGGCGTGATATATCTCAGTCAGATCCCCCGGAACGCGGTCGGCAAGATCTTGCGGAAGGACTTGAGAGACATGGCGAAGGCGGAATTTCGACCTAGACTGTAATGGAGTTCTGCCCTTGTAGCGTTCTGCCCCGGCGAGAATGGGTCCCTTTCGGCTTATATATGTCAGGATCTGTCGTCCCTTGACGGAAGAAAAATCGGTATGCCCGTCATCATCTGACAGCCGAATTCCATTTATCGGATATCCAGCAAGCCAAGCCTAATGCCACAATACGACGTTGATATGTCTTGCGTCTCTCTTTATAGCATGTTCCTTGACGGCATTCTTGGAATTCTCCGAAGCACCTGGCGGAAAGAGACTCGTAAAAAGCAAACGGCTGCAAATCTCGTATGTGGACCCGTTGCTGGTGGAGATTCGTCTTGCTTCAGAGAGGAGGAACCAGGCCAAAGTGCGATCGGTCTTTTGCAGAGGAAGTATGTAGACGGCTGAGTTCGAACGACGGTGGAATCACTAGAAGACGGGTTGTGAGCACTTGTTCCTGTCTCCAATGGCAGCGACTTCTCACCTTTCGGATAGCCGCATTCTCCACACCAGCCGCTAACAGATCCGAGATTACGGCCCCTGAAGACAAAGAAAAACTCAACGTCCTAGACAACGTCCTGTTACCACATGAGCTCACAACCGTGCATGGCATACTCACGTTCTCATGCAGGATATCGGCCCTCGGTATGTCTCCCCTGCACGACACATGCAAAGACGGAGTCCAGTGAGTAGGACTCTCAACTTGGTCCCCGGCAATGTTCAGAGCCTTGCCGATCCTCAATGCGCTAGGGCGTTGCTTCTTTCCAGCCAATATCAGCAGCTCCGTCTCCAGTAATGTGCAGATGTGTCCACTGCTAGGCTGGAAGCATATGTCGGGCTGTGTGCGTGAACAAAGGGACAATGCTTCGGGCTGGACAACTCTCCTCCCGTTCCTCCATCGGTGATGAGGTAGCAAACTTGATTGCGACGTGAGCAGTCTGCTGCTTACTATCAGTGAGGGACAGGATCACGAACTGCAGGTTTATCGTTGCTATTGCCTGCGCATAATCACCAGAGCGATCAGGAGTGCATCGAGACAGCATTGTGGTCTGGCAGGGTTGGGTGTTTTTGCGTTGTGTTGAGAGTGCAAGATACGTCTCTGCTCTCCGAGACTCTTTCAACTCGATTCATCTTGGCATTCACCTCACTGACTTCCTTTCCCTCCTCCTCTCGACTTAAAACACTCACACATTCTCACAGCCTTCGATTCTTCTTTCATACCCGACCCCTGGACCTGGACGTCAACCGTCTGCTTCTCCGATCTGCCGCATTATCGTATCATCACTGTCACGACCAAAATGAGCGGCTGGGACTCTGCCGGCGCGGCCAGCGCATGTAAGTAATTCACTCCTTCCTTCCTCCTATTCTCCTCCCAAACGTTTTACACCATCTTCAACCTCTTGTACACTCGAAGCAAACATGTACGAGTTTCGCAAGAGGATCTTACGTGCAACAAAACCCTGCTACAAGTACCCAGATCTGTGGATGATAGAAGAAATCCCCTCTTCGTGTTTGCCTTCCTGACTCGGCTTCCAGTGAGCGTACTGACTGTGATAGTCGATTCAGGCTGGAATGACGATGGTGCCATCACAATGCCCGATGGCTTAGACAACGCCTTCGGAGCTGGCATCTACGGTGATGACATGAATGGCGGTAATGAACGCAAGATAGGTGCTTGTTTCAATTGCGTAAGTGGAATCATCGCGTTTCGCTCTACTCTCACTAAGATCTCACAGGGCGAGGAGGGTCATGTAGGTATTCATTCTCCTGTCGCTGAGCCCGCTCACAATGTACCCAGTCCAAGGCCGAGTGCCCTCACCCTCGCAAGTTCAAGGGCGAATGTCGCAACTGTGGTCAAGAGGGCCACATGGGTGCTGACTGCCCTACCCGTGTCGTCAAATGCAAGAACTGTCACCAGGAAGGCCACGACGCCCTGAACTGCACCAACCCCAAGTTTGTCGACAATGCGCGCGTTGCTGACAAGTCGGAGAACGAGGCCTGGGACTTGCTCAAGCAAGCCAGTCATGAACGTGATATCGGAGACTTCAAAGAGGCACTTCAAATTTTGTCCAAGGCTGCTCCTCACTACACCTATCCTGATCTCGAGAAGGAGTTCCGTAAGCGTGACTTCAGCATCTACTTGATTGCCATGGTATGTTTGTATCTACAAAACCGTACATGGTCTCCTGTTGACCACTCCTGCAGTTGAAAGACCATGGTGACACTTGGACCAATGTCAATCTCCAAGGCGAGACCGGCAAGAAGTACGCTGTGAGCTACTTCACCTCCGACAAACCTCAGCGTCCTACGCTCGTCGACAAATGGCCTGTGTCGGCCGAGGAAAACCTGGCTCGTCTTGCTGATGCCGGCGTTCCTCTTGATCGTGGAGTTGACAAGTGCAACAATTGCAATAAGGTCGGCCATATTACCAAGCGCTGCCTTGAGGAAAGAATTGCAAGTGTTCAGCCCACCGTTACCTGCTACTTGTGTGGTGAGGAGGGTCATCGTGTTCGTGACTGTGCCCAGGAGCGTAAGCGTGGTGGTCGCGCCTGCAAGATCTGTGAGTCCGAGGAACATTTGGCCAAGGTATATCCTCTCACTGCTAACCCCGCTACCGTACAAGACTGATCCGATTCCACAGGACTGTCCCAACAAGGAGAAGCGAGCTTGTCGTAACTGTGGCGACGAGGACCACATGGCGAGAGATTGTCCCACTCGCGAGAAGAGAACTTGCCGCAACTGTGGAGAGGAGGATCATATGGCGAAGGACTGTCCGACTCGTGAAAAGAGAACTTGCCGTAACTGCGGCGACGAAGATCATGTGGCTCGAGACTGCTCCCAACCCCGAAAGATTACCTGCAACATCTGCAGTGAGGAAGGCCACATTGCTCGCGTAAGTCTTTCTCTCTCCCTCCCTCTTACATGTTTGGTCTTTCTGAACGTGCTCTTGCAGGAATGCCCCAAGCAAGGTCAAGCTGGTCCCCGCCCACCTCGTGACTGGACTCACGTTACCTGCAGCATTTGGTAAGTGGCTTTGCTGAGCCTTCAGGTGTCTGTCTTTCTAACGCGAGTAACAGCAATGGGAAAGGTCATGGTCGTTCGCGCTGCCCTCAAGCTCAATCAGCCGAGGTTTCTGGACGGCCTGGTCTTGGGAAAGTCAACGGTGCACATGATGTTGGTACTGGTTGGGAGACTACTCCAACCACTGGCTCTGCGCCTGCTGACTGGGAAACGCCTCAGACTGGCGAGTCTGCCTGGGGTGGTGCGCAAGCTGCTGGTGGTTCTGGCTGGTAAAGATATCCTGATGGAGACGTGTGGACTGCTCTTGGCTTGGGGCTACGCCACTTGAGGGACAGCAAGGCGTCTACGAAGCACGACACTGTAATAAGACACGAATGGATAATCAAGAGAGGAGACCGAGAGAGCTGAAGACCGAGAGAGACCAAGTTCCTGTCAACAGAATGACGAAGATAAGGGAACCGCTTCCCAATATGAATTGGTACAGAGCCTCGAAATGATTGAGGCAAGTAATGATTGATCATTAATCTGGTCCAGCCAGTGCGTGACAAGGCGGCATTCCACACTTTCAAAAACATCATAGCTACAGTAGTTACCAGCTCGCCGAGCCTGTCTCACCCTGCCCAGCAGGATGATGGGTAATCCCAGAGTGAGAATGTGCGCTCTGTCAAATGCCTGCGCATTCCATCCATCCAACTAGACAAGAGCAATGCTTTGCAACGGAGACTTTTACAGACGGTCCAGACTCTGCATCGTATGAACTTTCGTCCGTTTCCTTCGCTTTTGGCCGGGGTTGATTGGACCGGACATTGTTTGTCAGCCTGATTAGGAAGAACGGCGAGACGGCCGCGGCATACATCGGTGTATTGAGGCCGCAACTGACCAGGCACGCAATTCAGGCCCAGACGCGTGATTTGAAATCGACCTTTATGGTTTTGCTCTACGGGCCTGTGATTCTGGCGGGGGTGGGTGGATAGCTAACTCTAAGTCTTGGGATCTCGGCCTGCCACAATACGTACAGACGGGGAAGAGGTTTGGTATATAATGAATGGATGAATCTCTTGAGACCGTCGGGCCTCCAGCATTCTACAAGCCTCTTGAAGCAAAACTACAGCTCTTTCGTTGACCAAACCCGCTCGCTCAGAGTCGACACCTTGTCTGCCCCCCATCAGGTCCTGAGTCGCACAATGGCATCCTCCGTGCCCAAGATCATCCTCATCCTTGGCGCCGGCCCGAACATCGGGGCTGCTCTGGCCAAAGCCTTCTCTGCAAAGGGGTACAAAGTCGCCAGCGCTTCCCGCACGCCGCCCAAGACCAACGACGGCGCGGCCCTGCATATCCCTGTCGACCTGACAAGGCCCGACACAGTCCCGGGCGTCTTTGAGAGGGTCAGGAAGGAGCTGGGTGGCGAGGTGGGCGTCGTGGTGTATAACGGTACGTTTCGGGCACCTTTGTTTGCTGTGCTCTTCAGTCTTGCTTGCCGTTGCAAGCGGCGTGAGTTCGGAGTGGTGCTGCTCGGTGGAGGGAGAGCGGCTTGTCGAGAGGTGTATGTGCAACGGGGATCAGAGATTGTTATCAAGCTGGTGCCCCCGAAACTGGGACAAGGACGAAGCGATATAGGCTTCGCAAAAAGGCAGCGGGTGCTGTGTGTCGACCTTGAAAACAAGGAAGCGCTGATGAGTTGCCATGGTCTGAACTCGCCTGCATGCTTGCTTGTTCACCCGTCAACTTTGCCGCGCAACGACAGCCTTCCTCTATCAGCCCAAGCTTCTGAGGTCTAGGCTCTTCTCGGGGACTCTCTACGAACCGTTCACCTTGGGGATGGAAACTAACTCCTTTCTCACAGCCGCTATGTTCAAGCCGGATCCTGCCGATCCCCTCTCCCTCTTCGCTCCAGAATCCATCCAGACCTACCACGACTCGCAATCCGTCAACGCCACGTCGGCCCTGGTCTCCCTTCACGAAGCAGTCAAGTCCTTCCGTAACTTGCCCGCCTCGAACGATGCGTCAAAGACATTCATCTTCACGGGCAACATGCTGAACCTCAAAACCTTGAAGGGCATGTTGAATTTCGGGCTAGGGAAGACCAACACCGCGTATGCCATCAGGTATCTTGTAGAGAACAAGATCTACGCTGCCGAGGGTGTCAGGTAAGTTCTCACGTCACTCGACTGATCAAGTGTTTCCCCCACTTGTCGCCTGTCAGCACTTGCACCTCTATCCCTTTCTTCCTTCTCTTTCCCCTTCTCCTTTCTCTCGTCTCGGAGGCAGCCCTCAACAAGCGTGGCCCAACTAACCATTCACACGCCTCCGATGAAAGGTTCTACTACGCCGATGAACGGAATGCAGAGGGTTTACCCGTCGGGAACGCGGTCTCCGGCTCTGCCGCGGCAGAAGAGTACTTGAAACTGGCCGAGCAGAAGGAACAAGGGCCGTGGCTGTACACGTTCGTCAAGGGTGAGGGGTACAAGGACTTTGAGACGCATGGTCGCTTGTAAAAATGCTAGAGACTGAGCGAGAGATCTGAGAAATTCTTTGGGCCCGCTGGAAAAGTCGACAGTTGGAAATTGGAGCGTGGGATTCTGATGAAGGGCATGGATGGATGGATAGAAGGAATCGGGCAGGTCAGGATCAGGAGGGAACAGAGAACGAAGGGAGACGGAGAAAGGGAAAGAAAAGAAACCTAGGCAGAGAAAAGGACGAAGGAGGCCGACAGAGGGCAAGGGAGAAAGGAGGAAAGAGAAAAGACCAAGGACATATCCACCGACATCTCTTCGACCCCGATTCAGGGCCATAGAGACAATCGAACCGCCTTCCACACATCCCTTGGGAAGGAAGGGAAGAGGAAGAAGAGGAAGAAGAAGAAGAAGAAGAAGAAGAAGAAGAAGAAGAAGAAGAAGAAGAAGAAGAAGAAGAAGAAGAAGAAGAAGAAGAAGAAGAAGAAGAAGA